>NC_046983.1:12011929-12056929 GCF_009769545.1 Cyclopterus lumpus | reverse complement strand
GGTGAGCATGCGCATTGGTGTGTGACAGTTGTCTCGCATTAAGAAGAGGCTCCTCCAGTCGCCCCGGGACATCATCGTCTGTTTGCGATGCAACACCCGCAGGAGAAGGAAACCACACAGAAAAGATACGGAGAGCGAGGGATGAGGCCCAGGAAGCAGTTGCAGCGAGCATTTGGAGAGGTGAACGAGGGACAACGTGTTACTCTGAAAAGCAAATTAGACTCTGGGGTCGGGAGAGGGGGTTAAACATAAGCAGTGAGGGGGGGGTTGAGGGAAGTGGAAGGAAAAGAAGGGTGACCAGGGGATCAGGTGTTTTGGTTAACCGCTTTTTAAGCAGGAAGAGTAAGAGGGGGGGGGGCAACAACAGCATTCTGTCCGTTTCGATTATTATCTTATTTTTCCCCTGAAATGTCACTTCCCACAGGCCTCCTATTTTATTGTGGCAAAAAGACATCCGTGGCAGGCAGAGATGGACGAAAAAACAGAGACAGTCGACTACAACAATGGTTATAAGTTACGTGTTTTTACATCCTGTTCCGGTCACAAAGGAAAACAATTACAAAAAGATTTGCTTACGTTGAAGGTTTTACAAGAAGCTGTTTTGATCTCTTCAGAGGAAAATAAAAAATAAATGCAGTCGAGAGTATGAAAAGTTGATGGAATTAAATGAACTGAAGTTGAAATTTAATTTGATTTTTTTTTTTTAAAAAGAAAAGAAAAGCGAGAGCTGCTGCTGCATGTTAATTTCCCCCCCGTCGGTCTCACCTGGTGGACTTAATGGCAACCACCAATTTTTCTTTGTGTCGAATTTTGAACGAGCGTAAAAGCAGCAGCCGGGGATTTCAGGGAGGAAAGTGGTGCTCAACGAGTTTAAAGGTCAGTGGACGTGACAGATGAGCCATGCTGGGCCTTAAAAGCACTTTGAAAGATCTTGAAATCACCCGTAAATTCAACAGGTCATCAGAAAGGATCGATGGAATATGCTCCCCATTTAAAAAAAGAAAATGTCTTCAAACACTGTGGCAGCTTTACAGAGAAACCACTTAACACTGGTTCCATTTAGAAAAGAAAAGAATAGTCCGAACAAGATTGAAGTGAAGGAATCAAGACGGAGCCGCTCTTTCAATATGCTTAATGAACAAACATCAAGTACAAATGTACTAAAGGGTCATTTGGCATCGAGCATCCAAGAGATGAGGAATGGTGGGAGCCCTGGCAACCCAGTTAAATTATTATTAGTATACGGGGAGCGTTATTAAAATGTCAATGACCCGATGTATGACAAGAAAGGCAATGAGTCACCAGTGCCACTCGGTCCGTCAGGTGGAAGGACCAGCTTGTGCAGCACTGGGGGGGGGGGGGGGGGGGGGGGGGGGGGGATACAGAAAAAAAAAACACTTAGCAATCGACGGAGAATTAGATTTTGACTAAAACCATCTAATCCATATGCTGCATATAAAAGCACGTGGCATTTAATGAGATGCACAGCAGATCATCTTACTCATCGTGTGTGATGTGTATCTGTGTGTGTGTGTGTGTGTGTGTGTGTGAGTGTGTGTACCACGTGGAATGATGCCTGGGCTCTCTGCGCTGCGGCAGCACCATCGATCAAGCGTTTATAATGTCAGCTCTATAATGAACTCACCTGTTGACACCAGATGGATGGAAGCTAGAAAAATCAATTAGCGTTCCGCCTATCGGTTGACTTACGAGATACGAGGTTCCCTCCATCCACATTGCTTTTACGTTCATAATGCATCACGCTTTGCTCATTGTTTTCATCATCCAGTTGAATGATGGTTGAACTCGGCGATCTATTAAGCAGCGAGAGTATTAAAGTTTCAAGTTCACCCGACGGCCTGCGAACGAGAAATCAAAACTTCATCTCGAACAGACAGCGGAATGTTTTTTTTTTGGGGCTGCAGCCCTACAGCGGCACCATTTGTATCCCATCTCCATATTGGCCCCATTAGCTCCCATTCCCATTCGTGTCTCTACCTTCACCGGCCTGCTGCGCCTGTGTAATGCGCTCGCTTCCGGCTCACACAGGTGGCTGAGTGGCCATTCCTCATCACACAAATGCGTTTCCACTTTCGGCGTGCCGTGGAAACATCCGCACTCTAGTTTTTATTTTATTTTTTTTGCCGTTTTCTCCCGCTGGAAATTTGTTCCTAAGGGCATGTATAAGCTGAATGGATTTTATGACCCTTGGCCTCTAACTCCCCCCCAACACGTTCTGTATTATTAGAACATGCCTGCCCTGAATTCCTGAAAAGCTGTCCGCTCCCTTCCTTCCCTCCTCGGAGCAGTAATGGGATATTTAGGCCGGCTGTGTCGGTCAGAAGCCGGACGGTGTCTGGCGGCCTGATGTTGGGTCATGCTGAAGCCAGCCAGCTGTGCAGCGGAGCGTTCCGGCCAATGTCGAATAATAACGTGGCTGAATGTGGGAGTTATGTGGTCGAGGGGGCCCGGGACGAAGCCTCTAAAGCGAACATTCAGCACACGATGGATTAGCGACTGTTGGGCCCAGAAATGGCGCACTAAGCCCCGTGTTGTCATTTTAATAATATAGTTTCCCACTTTTGCAAATCCACGAGAAAAGGACCAGAATGCATTGCAGCAGACGTTTTTATTCGGCTATTTGCCTTTAACTGTGTGAACGTGTCTTCAAGATGGTCAAAGACTGAAAAGGGCAAAGACATGTACATATATATATATATATATATATATATATATATATATATATATATATATATATATATATATTATTAACATACAACAGGTGAAACATTCTCATTGGATAATTGGTCATTCAAGGTCTTCAAATGTATTATTATAGATCCAAAGGTGGGAGTCAGGAACAACAGAACGCATATCTCCTAATGTCAGTAACTTAAAGCTCACAGGGATACAAACACCAGGCACTGCATCCATCACACGTCCCAAGTTAAAGGAAACATGACAAAGCTGCATAGTGTTGCGCAATGGCATCCCCCATGTTTAGTGTGCAGATGTGTGTATCTGTAAAGCTCCTTTTAGTTTATCCAGCATACACCAGACCACAGGGACATTTTAATGGTACGCGTGCCGAGTGAGAACCCAGTGCACACAGAGTTCAATTTCAATTCAATTCAATTCAATTCAATAGGCTTTATTGGCATGGATGTTGCAACAACAATATTGCCAAAGCACTCAAGGTCCTTGAGTTGAGAGGCTCCTCATCCAGCTGCAACCGCTTGGCCCGCAGGACACCCTTAGTCATTCTATACAAATATATGATACATTGATTCATGAAATAACCATTAAAATTGTAAGACATACAACTATCAAACACAACAACACATTTTTGTTTACAGTTCACAGGCAGTGCCTATAATACTATTCCATCTCACAATTAATATGTTTTGGATTTGTCAGAATCGGAACCATTTATTGCCAAGTATGTTGGACATACAAGGAATTTGTCTTGGCGGGTGGTGCATAACATTGCACAATAAGACAAATTCGTTCATTGACGACCACTACATACCGAAAAGGTTTCTAATTATTTTGGTAGCCCGCTCCAGACTCCATATGGTCGGGCAGGTGTCAAAACATGGCATAAATTCTAGAAATGTGTCACCCCAGGATGTAAATATCCATCTTGGGTGCGCAGTCCGGCTTGCAGCCCGCCGTGTGCTGACGAGGTGGGTCTCTGAATCACTCATGATCCTTCCTCCCTGCACCTCTCCCCACTATATATAGCGTCTTTGAAACTAGCTCAGCGGGGGGGACGAGGACCTCAGCAGTGGCATTATCCTTCAATACAATTTCCTTTGACCTTTCCTTTTTTTTATAGGGAAGCCAAATCTCCAGACACCCGAGCTCGCTCAGTAGCATGTAAGCCTAGAGCTAAAGTAAAGTCCGCTGGATGTCTCATGGTGTGCTGTGACCGACGGTGTCTGGTGTGAGCCGGGTTGGATGGTGCCGATGCATAGGACTGTGGAGAAGGGGATTTTCTTTTTCCTTTCACGAAGCTAAGAGAAATCTCCAACCAGTGTCCATACCACTAGACATTGAGGTTCCCCTCGCATGGGCTGCACTTTCTATTTGAACCTGGATGTTTGAAAGGCTTTTATTCTCACTTAAAAAAATAAGAAAATTGACCATGCGCTACGCTTTTAGAAAATACATTTAGAAAAAGCTGCAGTGCACCTTTTTGTCTTATTCCACGTCTAAATGATGGAGTGCAGCCGGGGTGGTGGTGGGGGGTGACTCTGCGTTAATACGACTGATCGCTCCCTTTAGTACCATCGCCTTCATGATCCTGCTCCGGTCGGGTCCTCCGGCTTCACGGGTTCAGCGAGGTTGTGTATGTGTGTGTGTGTGTGTGTGTGTGTGTGTGTAAAGGACAGCGTTTAGTGCATTCACCATGTGGGAAGGAACACATAAATATAGAAGATCGTTTAATAATCTGTGCGTGTGAGCGTTATGTGGGCCGAGACACTCGATTGGAAAGCGCATGATGGCCTGTGTGCGGGTGATTTTGTTAAATACTTTTTAAAAAGACGTTTGGTTAGATGGAGAGACTGAATGTAATTAATGCGGGCCGTGTAGACACCTTGGCAAGGCTCTCTGAGAGCCACTCATAAATCGAGCATGCTACAGGGAGAGACAGGAGTAAGGGTCAGCCGAGGCCGAGAGAGAGAGGGGGAGAGAGAGAGAGAGGGAAAGAGAGAGAGAGAGAGAGAGAGAGAGAGACGGAGAGACGGAGAGGACAGCTTTCCTCTTCTCCCTTTCTCTCCCCGGTGTGGCCATCTGTATAGAGTGCGATTAATCATCCCGTATCCCCAGACATGGCAAGCCGATGCTGCGACACTCAAAGCCTGTGTGTGTGTGTGTGTGTGTGTGTGTGTGTGTGTGTGTGTGTGTGTGTGTGTGTGTGTGTGTGTGTGTGTGTGTGTGTGTGTGTGTGTGTGTGTGTGTGTGTGTGTGTGTGTGTGTGTGTGTGCGTGTGTGTGTGTGTGCGTGTCTAAATATCACACTCGTTCTTGTGTGGCTTTGTTTGGGTGTGAGTCTAAATTCTCCAGCCAAGTATTTGTCTGTGTGTGCACGTCCTGTGCTCCTTCTGCAGCCGTGTGTGTGTGTGTGTGTGTGTGTGTGTGTGCACGCGCATTGTCATTCATGACACATTCTATTTGTTTACCGTTGTGCCTCCGACGGTTCCGTCCAGTCCCCGTGGCAACCAGGCAACGTCGATGGTGTTAATTAGCGACATGTGTCCCAAACGGTCTGCTTAACTGCAGAGTGGTGAGGGAGAGGGGCACATTGGGGTGGGGGGGGGGGGGTAGTTGAGAAGAAAAGAGGGATGGCGGGTAACAACTTTCTCTTCAAAATTATGCAAATACGTTTTTTTGTAGGAAATGTAATGCAGCCCCCCCCTTCCCATTTTTTTTATCACCATTAATGTTGAATTCATCTGCAAACATTCACCGTCGGTGCATTTCATCCGTGTTGTGTTAAGGCAACTCAAAGAACTTTGTAAAGATATTTGAAAAGTCAACTCCACCTTGAAGGATGAGATGGGACTGTGGCTTCTTCCATATTTAAGCAAACACCACAATCTCCCGTGCTTTGTGCTATCCGACTGACCTTTTCCCTGTGACTTTCTGTCACACTTTCTGGATTACTCAGTGCGGCATTTACTTTTCCTCCTCAACATATCTGGCAAAGCAAATGAGTCGTGCATGAAGGTATTTGGACGGAGACGGGGTTGAGAGAGAAAGTAGAGGAGTGGGGAGGGTGAAATGGAGTTGGAGGATTCATTCAATAGTTTGCAAATAGCTGGTGATTTTTTTTTTCATGACGGGTATTGAAGGCAGAGAAAGGAGGGATTAAGCTTCTGATGAATGAGGAACAGAGGGATGAGATGGTAGGACAGAAGAGAGGGGGGTGAGCAGGGAGAGAGTTGGAGGAAGGATGACGGACACTCGAGTGTAGAAAAAAAAAAAAAAAAAAAAGGCGCCCATCTTCCACAACGGATGACTTTAAAATGCTTGTTTTTGCCCCACCACCGCCCCAAAGGTATTCCAATTACAGTGATGAAAAGAGGATAAAAGCGTAACATCCTCACATTGGCCAACGCCACTCTTTTATCACTCGCATTCCTCTTTCAGGGCTTACTTTATTTCCTCACTTGCTATTTTTCTCTTATTGTCAAAGACGAGGAGAAGAGAAGGACAGCAGATTGGAAGAGAAAACGCAGTTAAAGGTCAAGTAAACATCAAAGTGTTCCATTTCAGGGTTTGAAGCCTAATTCATGCACTAGTAGCTCCGTCACTGCGGAGCAAGGGTGCTATTATACAAGCATAACCATTGGGGTCACGATTGAGTAATATACTACTCTTCCTTTACGAGCCAGTTGGAGGTCGATATGACACAAAGTAGACTCTGGATGTAACATATGAGACGCATAATGATGAGATGAAGAACGTTTGACACACACAGCTTTATCAGTTTGAGGCCACTTACATTATTATATGTTTACCGCTCTCAAACTGTGGACAATAACGTTAACAATGACCAAAGCAGCTGGGTTCCCCTCTACTGTAATTCCCTCATCTAGTAATTAAAGGAAGAGTGTCACCATGTCAGTCAAACTTTTTTTTTTATTAACTGAGAAGCTGGGAATACCTGAGAGGGATGGGGAAAGTGCTGAATCTAGAGAAATATGATCTGTGATGGGACTCACAGGAAGGGGAGGATGATTAGTGACTTGCAGGAAGTAAAAATGAAGATAATAATAAGGGAAAGAAAAGGATATCAATAGCCGAACGAGGAATCGAGAGAAGCAGGCAAGTAAGGAACCGACTTGAGCAAAAAGGAGAAAAACACTTTTTTCCGGTTGTGTGTAACAAAGCGCTTGTGAAGGAGGAAGTAAGAGAGAGGGAAGAAAGGCAGAGAAGGCTGAGGAGATATTTTCGGGGTGAGTAGAGAGGAGAGACGGTGAAAAAGGGGGATGAAACAAGGGATGTGGAGGACGGGCAGGAAGGGAAACTTGCGAGGGCCGTAAAATGCTTTCCAGCAAAGAAATAGGTCAGGTCGCTGGAGTTAATTAAGATACTGGGATGACAAAAATAAGTGGGAGCAACTTTATATGGGGGAGATGGAGGAGCAAGACGAGGATGGAGTGAGCCCGAAATCGAGGGCAAGTGAGTGATCTTGGAGAGGTTGGCAGGAGTCAGAACCCAGGAGTGATGGAGGAGAATTGGGACATATTTTGGGCTTTCTGGCCAAACTGTAGTGCTTCAGCTCCTCCACTTGAGCGGGTTGATTATAAGCTTTTCCTCAAATTACAGTCTTCACGACTAGTAAGCCTTTTGGTAAAGGTTAACCCTCAATACTAATGCGTCCGAGACGGGTGGAGCGGGATGACGGGGAAAGGGCGGAGGAGGAATCGCATGGCAGCTGGAAGGTGGCTGTAGAGATGGGAGAGCGCTGATGAGGTCGCGAACACACGCGTCAGGGCCGAGGTCCCCGCCTTCACCCACTGGCAGGGAGAGAGAGAGACGGGGAGGGGGAGGATGCTAAACGAGGACGACCCGGCGCTTTTTGGAGTGCACTGGAAGCCAAAGTGAATGTTTGTCACGATGTCGGGCTAATGCATGACGTGTCAACACGCAGCCATTTCCCCAGCCGGGGTATGAGAAACACGCCAAATGTATCATTCTCCCCTGCTGGCGATGCAGTTTGAGGACGAGGAGACGGGATAAGGGGCTTGTTTATGCCGGTGCCCCACATAATAGTACTAATATGTTTTAATCAGTCTGAGCCCCCGGGGGCCGGCGAATACATTTACTCATTTTGGGTTTCCAATGTAACAGGAATGCTAATATATTTTAAAGATCCTGAGCCTCGGGGGTGTCGAGACTGGATTGACTCAGTTTGGGTCCTAACTTACCATAATATTTAAAAGGAGACACCAGAAGTTTAAATGTCCGTGGGAGGGTTTGGGGGGGGGGAGTTTGAGAATAACTTGTGTTGCAATAAACAGATCGTGTGAAAAAGTGACTGAACATGCAACGGACTGCAGTATGTCACTATATCGGTTTCATAATCACCTTCACCAGGAGCGCCACAACTTCCCATTTTGTCCATCTCGGTGTTTAATTGAGGTTTTGGGTTCTTATGTGTATCCGTCTTGTTCTTTTAATCACACAGCCTCTGTAATAAAGATTTTGTATATACAGGTATGTATATATTTTTCTTTTAGGAATTCAGTCCATTTCTTGTGGATGGTATTTGGAATATCTGTGCGACAGGTGGATTCACACCTTAAGGAGTATCGGTGCACAGTTCGACAGCATTCTGCAAGACAAAGCAGCTCATTGGGACGCTGCAAGATGTAAACAATCAGTTATTGATGATGATTCATAATCACTTCTTTAACCTTTTAACCATTTCTCCTCGCGACCCAGTCGAATCCGCATTAGAAGAGTTTTCATAAGAGAAAATGAACTTCTCCCCCATCCATTCAGTGGGGAAATGGCAGCCATAACTTCCGCCACTGTCCATAGAACAATCTCATTGGACGGACTTCATGCAGTTCAGCCCTTTTTTGGAGTCTAATCAATTTAATTGAATTGGACCTGGCATCAGAAACCTGGCATCAGAAACCTGGCATTAGAAACCTCGGCCCTGACTTTAGGTTTGTCCTCATCTGAAGCTGTGGCCGAATAAATTGACTGGATGCGAGTCTTGATGAGATGAGCGTACTAGTATATTTGAGCAGCAGCAGTGTGTTTTAGGAGCCCCCTGGGAGAGAGAGTCAACATCCACTCAGTGCCGCCATCCAACTGAGAGCTGCAGCATGTTTCAAGGAGGCGGGCTCTCGGGGTGTCAGAGGCTCGCTGCGTTTAGTTTAGTGCTTCCCCACGTAACATGGGTATTAGGATTTAATGAGTCAGGGCTCCAGGGCGAGAGACACTCTATTTACATTGTTGTCAGTTGTCAGCTGATGTAAAACATGCTTTTTAAAATATAAGTACTGGCAGGGGCTGCAAAAAAACCCCCCACAAAAAACAATTCCAAAGCTACACTTATGGCGACCACCACCACCACCACGGTAGTCTCAGGCAGAAGATGAAGAGAGGGACACGGAGATGGGAAGGATGAATAATGGATAGCATACAGGGAGGAAGGGGTAATGAGGACAACTGTGCTCGAAGGGCTTTAAATCCACACTTGGTTTTAGCACTCGCTGCCACTGACCACCTCATTGGTTGAGGTAAAGAAACAGAGGGAGTCACGGATGGAAGAACAGACGAGACAAAGTCCGGAGGAAGGTAAGAGGAGCTAACGGTGCCGGTGGTCTTCGCGTGGCACATCGGGAACGAAACAGAAAGTCAAAGAAGGTGGCAGAAAGGCAAAGATAATGAGGACTCTTGTGTCTGGAGGAATTGGAGTCGACGTGTTGGAAAGTCATTTAAAAATGCACACACCAACAAACACCCGCTTCAGCTGGCGTCCTGCAGTCTAATGATGTCAGTTTGTTGGAAACCTCGTCCAAAATGTGCAATCGGTGACCGTTTCCGTCTCATCTACTGGCTCCGTATATATATATATATATATATATATATATATATATATATATATATATATATATATATATGAGAAAAAACTGTCGGTGAGCAGAACACAACTTTGCTTGACAGACTTGCGGGCAGGTCAGAGATCAGATCTCTGTCCGTCCAGAGAAAAGCTCACTTTTGATGTGAGAGTGAGGTCGTCCTTTGATGTGCTCGGTGCCCAGCAACAACCTGGCTTGGGCGTACCTGAAGGCAGTGAGACAGACAGTTTTCTTTGTTCATGCACACATGAAATAAACACATACCTGTAATGCACATCACACAACGTTCCCGTGAGTGTCACAGCGGGACGAGAACGAAGGGAAAACCACTGAGATGAAAACAGGGGGGGCCATGGATCAGGGATGGAAACGGTAATGTGTTCTCCCAGATGTGCACGCGTTCACCCCTGGACGGATCCACTGGTGGTTTTGATTAGAGAGCGAAATGAGTGCATGAAGTAAGAAGGCAGAGATGGTGACGCAATGATACATTACTGCAGTGGTAGATCAAGGCTCTGGCATGATGATCAAAGTGCTTTTGTCCTTGTTGGAGAATAAAGAGACACGCACAAGGACACGGACCTCGCTGCAGACACACACACACACACACACACATCCACAGCTTTACGTTCACACAAATCCATCACATCATCCATATCCAGTTTCCTTTTATCCCTCACAGGCTAATTCATTAGTTTCACTGATAAAAGAAGAAGTGTAGCTCATTAATTTCACCCCCTTTGTAGTGTGTGTGTTCGAGCAGAGGGAGCCAGGCGCAATGGTCATGAGCAAAAATTAGACGGATCGAAAATTAATTTAGCGGCGTGCATATTTATGAATATAATGCTGCGCACGTGTAATGCCATTTTCCAGAAATGGGAGGACGTGGGGGTTTGAGATGGATGGAGAGGAGATGGAACATCATCATTTTGGAATGGAGCAAAGAGGATGTATGAAAGGGTGTTCAGGACTAGTATGTTTACATGTGAGCAACATGCAAGGCGAGAGGGTTGAGGCAGAGTTTGAGCTGAAAAGGATGCGTATGGAGACCCACGAAGGGCAAGTTGGAGGTGAAACTGAGGCAATATTGCAAAGAAACACCTGGTGAGCTGGAACTCACCAACCGGTGGTGGACGAGAGACAAAGGGGAGGGGAAAGAGTTAGATGAGGGAGGATTAAGAGGGATGAAGCGGTACCTGAGGACACAGGAGCAGTGTCGAAGCGAAAGGCAGATAAAGAGAGACTGAGGAGAGACTGAGGAACAGGAATACAAAATAATACTTAAACAGCAAGATTACCTCCTGCTTTTGTCACACTTTAATTATAGTATATCTTTTCCATGGCCGGTCAAGAAAAGAAAATGTCTTTCAATATATTCTGATGATTCATCAGAAGTGTTTTTAACAGTATATGATGGGAAATATATAGTTTTTTGGGGTTTTTTGTATAAAGGTTCTATTGCAAGAGTAGCATTGTTACTTATATAACAGAAAAATGTGCTGAAGCTGCAAAATCACCCCTCCTTTTGTCAATGATGAATTATATTTCCACGCTAGTCGATATTTGAATGATACATTTTCCGTGGGGTTTTGTGCAACGGTGGTCATTTGTTTTAATAAATGGTTGTTAAAAGTGTTTGACATTTTAAATGGAGTATGAAATATGATTTGCAGGGCTAAACGTTGTGTTTTCTTTCATTGTGACCGGTGGGTCTGAAAGAAAGAAGAATACGTTTCCCTTGCGTCGTAATTGAGTGTGCAGCTTAGTAGTGTGTCAACATAACGTTGTAGGAGACCGCATTGCTGGTAAACACATGTAGGCTCAATGGAGCATTTGTTTTGGTCAGCTGTCACCAGCCACCATGTTCTTTGACATGCTCCTATGGAGTGGGCATGAATGTAGTCTGGCTACAAATAAATCTAGAGGGTTACAGCGAGTCTGAAAGCCCAAGATGATTCTTGGTAGAGGAAGGAAAGAAGCAGTTTCCTGCCTCTGAACTCTCTCTCTCTCTCTCTCTCTCTCTCTCTCTCTCTTTTCCCACACACTCCATCCCACTGGGAGCTCTGATTTAATGAAGGGGATGGCAAGTCGTTATATGGATCGCACAAACTCATGCCCCCAAACCTGCACCGATCGCGCCCATGCCTTACCCCCTTCTCTCTTCCGGCTACTTTCCCTTTCCTAAAGGTCGTCTTACTTGACCTTTTGCTTGTCATATATCGGTTTGTGCTGATGTCTCTTCTAATACGCATTTGCGTTTCTCCTTTAACTTAATCTTGTATTTTCCCGTAAATGGGAAGTAAACAACATGGAAGTAAACAGGAAGTAGATTGGTTGCTGAGTTCCACAGTTTCATTGTTCATCCTCTTTAATATTAAAATGTCGTGCTTGATACTTCACATCTTCCACTATAATCTTCCTTTATACGCACACAGATAGTTATCGTGGAGTTATGGGTATTTTTCAAACTTAGTAAAAAGGCTGCAGGTATTGCTCTCGCTCTCTCTCTCTCTCTCTCTCTCGCTCACACGTCAAATGTGCTTTAAAATGAACACTTGCATATCTAAGTTTACCGGATGGCGGGTCGATGAATCTGGTCAACACGTCTCTCACTCGTTTCCTCGGTTGCGTTGTCTGTTTATTGCACTCGTAGATCTGCTGCTGGCTGAAGTCGTACTGGAGAGCGTTCATGCTTTTGTTCGTTTACAGTTTCTTTGTTAACTTCACTAGTTGTGCAGAACAAAACAAAGCATTAATAAGAAAAGTTCTCCATTTGGTGTCCATCAGTAGTAGAATTAGTAGAATTATAAAAGGATAATACAGCTGCTGGCTTAGACAACAAGGCCAGTAGCGCTTGTTGTCCGTGTGGCAACGAATCGCTGGAAGACCTGGCTGCTTGTTTGGGTCATGTGACAGGGGCGCGAAGAATCGGGGGAAGGACGGCGAAGACCCCGATCAAGTAGGGAACGCCAGTGTCTACCTTATCATTTCCAAACTTATGCTGTTCGGCCTGGAGTTTCCAAACCTATCCGGCTCTGGGAGCGTTTTTTTAAACTCCTGTTTTTGGTGCCCTAAAACTCCGGATTAGTGTAAACGCGGCGAAAGATCTGCATTTCTAAATGGAAACGTCGCGGTGTGGCTGAAGCCTTAGTCGCGCTCGCTCTCACCCCATTGCTTGTCAACGTCTGCTACCTTGGCTCGCTATTTGTGTTCGACTGGGCTACGATGCTCCGTGTTCTTTGTCAATTCCCCACACGCCTCCTTCAACTTTGCTCAGTTTCTCTGCCTGTCATGTATTTTTTTTTTTTAATCCCTTTGAGATCGGCAAGTCTTTGCTAGTTCAGCTTGGCTTGACAATAAAACCGTTGAACTCTGCGTGTGTCGGGGGGGGGAAGGAGGAGAAATAAGAGATGAGGGGGACCAATACAGGTTCAGTCATGGCGGGGGATGAGAAGCCCTCGCTTGGGATGAGGAGCATTTGGAAAAGGAGGAATGAGATCAAAGATACGGAGTGAATAAAAAATATGAATATCACAGATCTGCCAACTCGTCTTGAGATCAGCACGTACAGTACAAAACGCTCCACTGTTATGTTCTCTCTCTCTCTTGCGGGCTTTATATATGGCTACGTAGGATTTAAATAATGCTAATGATCGTGGATTTGCAATCAGCAAAAAAGACAGAAACTGAAGTAGTTAGGAAGGGAACGCTGGCAGGGACGTGGAGGGAGAATAAATATGGTGCAGCGAAGGAAGGGAAGCGAGACTAGGAGGGAGGGAGCAGTGGAGGTGTAGTGACCTACTTAGCGAGAAACGGATGTTGAGAGAGAGAGAGAGAGAGGATGCAAAGAGCTAGAGAAAGAGAGTCTGCCATGTTGTATTGTCTGCTTGCTATGAGGACCCCACATGTCCACATGGACACCTATACAATGCTCAAACCACACACAACCCTCACACAGATAGCAGTATTTAATTGACCCCCCCCCCCCCCCCCCCCCCACACACACACCTCCCCCCTCTCTAATTGTCTCACACTGGTGTTACTTCTGCCTGTTTGGGCTTAACGACAACACAAGTGTAGTCCCGCAGGCCAACACTGGCAGGTGTATAATACGTCTCACTGACCACATGTCGTCTCAGCCCTGTGAGTTTTTACGGTCCTGCGTGTGTGTGTGAAAGAGAGTATGAGACCGGGAATGAAGGCTGAGTTTGGGTGAAGATACCCCAGTTGTCCCATTTAAACGATTATGATATATATATATTTATTTCAAGAGAAACGGACAAGCTGCCTGTGTCACTTGTTTTGATAAAACACGCTCTACATTTACGTTCCAGGGCCCAGGAACGCGAGCTACTCTCACCTGGCCACGGAGGGCCAGCGTTCCACGGAGAGGGCCCATGAAGGGATTCTCCATGAAAAAGTTTCCGGTTTATTATGAGATCGTGGCGGGCCGGATATGACCGCTTTTGACTGTTAATATTGTTCCAAATCATCACTGAAAGTCATGCTTTTGGGATTGCCAAAAAAAAAAAGGAACGAATGCTCCAATATTTTTGATTGAACAGCCAAATATACTGACTCATTGACGGGTATAACATCATTACCCTAATTTATTCTCTTTACGAATATCGCAAATGAGAGTTTTAGCGCTCACATTTTTGGATTTCGGTTGAGAGTTGTTTATTTTAACTAATATTTTTAGCCCATACGAATAACATGTATGAATTCTGAAAATGGGCGTATAGTTCCTTTTTAAGTAAATTATAGAAAAACCATAAAGCAATGCAGTTGTGTAATTATACAATGTGCAGTCCTTGTAACCATATTTTACTTAATAGTTTTCAGTTGTAAAATGATATGTTGAATCGTAAAAAAAATCTTTGTGTATGGTAATTAAATGCTAAAGTATAATGTGAGCTTTTTAATGGTGTTATGAAAGCTGGCTGTTGGGGTCGGACCATTAAGCAATGTGAGTCACAACTGGGAAGAAATGGCTTACATTGGCTTTTATTCTGTCTATTGACCTTTAAAACCAGCACTCTTATGTTTTTGTTATACTGTACCAACAGTAACATGCCATTGATTTTAATAAGCTTATTTTGGGCAGTTTAATATTCTAATTAGAAGACCTTAAATAATGGCTTTCTGTTGAGTTTCATTGATATAATAAAATATATGTTCTTACATACACAAGGGTTATTATAGATTATATGAAGAGCGTCAGGGGAATGTAATCATTCTTTGTTAAACATTCATGTCACAAATACCCTAAATGGTTATACACATGCATATTGATTGATTGTGTGTGTGTGTGTGTGTGTGTGTGTGTGTGTGTGTGTGTGTGTGTGTGGGGGGGGGGGCTGGTTAATAACACAGCACCACTGCAGCTCCATTCCTCAATGCAATCACATGTCGATTTTTTTGACGCGACGTTGTGTATCGCGTATTTAAATAAGGAATTTGGCAGCTGGATCCACATGGATGCAATATTCAAGACACGGAGGGCAACAGGTAGTTTAAAGAGCTGAGAGGAAATGAGCATTTAAAAAGCGTCAAAGAGGGAAGGACTTCTGGGTTAAGGTGAGGAAGAGCGGTAGCCTCCAGAAACGCTTTGCGTCACCGCGAGGAAGATGGGGAGTGACTTGGCAGCGCTGATGGAAGTTAGAAGATGGTTTGAACTTTTAGGTGAGCCCGAAGGGAGGGCGAGGGGAGACGAGCCAGAGCAATGGCAAAGGTTTCCACCGGAGGCGAAGAAATGCCAGGCGCAGAAGGAAAAAGACAATTTAGTAAAAAAATAAAATGCATTCCTTTTAATATTGCACAAGGCACGTGGAGGATAACATGCTACAGGTGTATAACAGGGATGTGAGACGAGTCTAAGAATTTAGAGCCATGCGGGAGCTTCTGTGAAAGTATGATTCGGCTCTGTGGCCATTTTACCTGAATTATGCACACAATGGCAATGCTTAATTATGCAGGTATGAAGCAAATTATTTGGCAAATTAATTTTTTCATTCGCTAATGGAGCTGGATAATAATACGCAGGGGTGATCACCAAAATGATTCTAATTTCATCTTGTGGGAAATTCAGTGGATGGCAAAACCCCAAATGTCATCCTCATGAAAGGGCGAGAAGGAAAAGTCCTGGAATGACCAGCTCCAGTGGGAATCGCCCTCTGGGGACCATAAATATCAAAATCAGATTTCATTGAAAATAGCAGGCTGGACAAAAGGGGTCGACCGACTGGCTAGTTTAGCCACTCGGCCATGTAAAAGCTGCGAGTATGCACGGCAATAAAGTTTAGTTTGAATTACGCTCACAGGTTATGTTGCTGCTGTGGACTTAAAAATTCATAAAGATGTAAAAAAAAAACAAAAAAACAAAACGAAAGAGGAGCTATGAAGGTCGTATGCGGACGTCACAGAACTTCTAAGTTTTTTTAATTTTTTTTATTGCTCTGAGGACACTCATCAAGCTTTCTATATTTAAAGATTGAGACGGCAGTTCAATCTGCAGTGTCCCCGAGCTGCTGAAGCTCTGAGACCTTTTTCCTGGATGGGGCGCTGTCATGTTAGAGGTTTTCCTCTCACGACCGGACCCGGGCTCTATTTAGACGGTTGAGATGTCACCGGCTGCTCGCCTGAACCCGCGTGCACGGGCTCAGACATCCGGTGCGGCAGTGTGCTTTCAAATGCTCGGGAAGTCTGCGCGTGTGAATTTGTTTTGTGCCCGTCCATCCATATCATGTATCTCATCTTGAATCAGCCGCTGTGTGGCACGGCCGGAGGTCCATTCTGCGTCTGGACAGCTTGTGTATCGGCTACGTGTTCTCGGCCCGCCTCCGACGCCCCAAACGGCTTGTGTTCCGGTCACAGACATCTGCTTTCTACCGACTCTGATGTTTGATACTCTGACAGATAACGCCCTCTGTGTGGTTATTCTGCGCATGCGTTTGCGTCTCTGCTTTGTGTGCGAGACGCAACATGAAGATCTTAGACTGACTTTATTTTTTAGCAACTGGGCACTTACAGCTGTGTTTTTCACCCCCCCCCCCTTTCTTAATTAGGAAGACGAGGGAGACGAGTGGAGTAGAGATGTAAGAGGGAAATTAGAAGGGAATGTGTAATGAGGAATTGCAGAAAATGGGGAAAGAAATGAGTGAAGGGAAAGAGAGGGTTCAAGCGATGGCAGGTGAAAAGCACGGGCGGTGAGAGGCTAGCCGTGGAGAGGAGACGTGAGGAGGGAACAGGAGTGGAAATGAAAGGAGGCGGAGGGAGAGAGGATAAGCAAGAGGGAAGGAGTGGAGGCGAGGCAGAATGAACGATAATTGATAGAAAAATTCAGAGTGCGAGAACATGAAAAGGAGGGAAAAACCAGAGAGCAACGGAGATCCTCTATCGCTCATTAGGGTCATTATACCTCCGTCTGGAGCGCACACACACACACACACACACACACACACACACACACACACACACACACTGAGGATTAAAAGGAGAAGCCAATTTAGTCTGGTATCAAAAAATGAACCTTTTGATGAAAGGCGACGAGAGACTGAAAGGAGGGCTTGTGCTGCTGTGTGTGTGTGTGTGTGTGTGTGTGTGTGTGTGTGTGTGTGTGTGTGTCCTACCCCCCGTAGAGTGTCAAAGTAGTCAGAACTTAGTCATGCATATTATTTAGTTATGAAGGACACGCACATGCAAACATACTTTGAGCCTTGGCCTGTAATTGCACTGCTGGTGGTCTACTCAGTCAGAACATGAAATGCAGGCAGGAAGGAAATAGTTTCATATGAAGTAAGAATGAAAGGATAAATAAAGCAACGGGTGCCCGAGGGACTCGGGCACAAAGCAGGAAAAGGGAGAGTGAGGTAGATTATGGTTTTGTGAGATGAGAAAGAAATCAAATTTGAGCCTGGAAAGGGAATGAAGGTGAAATTGAAATGGAAGAAGCCAATGGTTGTGGAATGGTTGTATTTTGTATCCAAGTACTCGATAGGCGGTTGTGGACTGCCGGGCAACCTTTGGAGAAGCAGCTTCGGAGAATACGGAGTCAGCAGAACCCGAGAGGGGGTGAAAACAAGTGTTGCGGTCCGGAAATTGACCATGTGGTATACAGCCTCATATTCTAGAGCGAGAGAGAGAGAGAGAAAGAGAGCTTCATGTATTGACATCATCGTTTCCTTTTCCATAATAAAACCATAAGACAAAAAAACAAACAAAGTCAAATTAATTTAGCTTAAAAGGGTATAAAATCACACCAAAATTGAGTCCTTTCATACACCACTAATTCAAAATGTCTCCAGATAATGAAATTGGATCGGTCATGCCTCCCTTGTTTCTAGCTTTGGGAGCGACTTGGGACTTGGGGGGAAGATTTGGGAACGGCTTTTAATTAAAGCGAGACCAATAAGCCAGGCCCCGGCTGTCAGCGGCGCATTGGTCACCAGTGAGGACGGCTGAAGATGCTCCCCATCGAGCCGTTAAGTCACAGGGGAGGTCTCCGTAGCCCGGGTGTCTGTGCTGTGTGATGGAGTGAGGAGCCCACTGTAACCATCCACTTCAGGCATCGGTTCCCCATTCGATGTGATCGGGGGGGGGGGGGGTTCAATACGAAAGCAGATGGATGTAACAGATTGGTGACCTTCATGGGGGTCCTGAAAAAGCCAACAGGAAGGGGACACATGATCGACATGAAAAAGCACGGCCTTTATGCGTATAAACAACATGCATATGCAGATTGTATATGTAGACTTTTGTAAGCAATTTGTAGCATTCTCCCTAATTTACCGGACAGCAGTCGATGGTGGACATGCGCTTCCATCTACTGGTTAGATTTACAGTCTCGTGGGTTGAGCCAAGCCAAGGATAATGCATGTCTCAATTACTGACATCCAGCCAGTTAATCTCAGCCTCTGACAACAATCGACTTTGTGGACACGGGAGGATTCCACGGGGACACTAGTGGGCTGCTTTAGGTAATGACTGGAAAATGAGTCCTCGTTCCAGCTCTTTTCACACAAGCTACCAGCGTGAAATACACGCACACCTGTTTGCTTCTTTTGTTGTCCAGGGTGCTGAGTCCAAAAAAATATATCGGTTTTCTAAACTGCTGGGAAAGCAATCAGTGATCTTGAGACGTCGCGTTCGGTGCCGTGCGATTGTTTCGCTCGCGCTGCGCTGCAGTTGTACAACATTCCAAGTAATCGCAATATCCAGCAGGAGAACAACGCCGTGCTTGAAACGGAGTGTTGCGCAATGTGCCGTCCCCTCGGCGGCGAACATGGATCCCCTTTTTAGGTTAGGCGTAACATCAAGGTGTTATTTTTCACACACATGCAGAAAAATGGAATTAATATTGCAATTGTGCTTATGTGCATGTTTTGAGTGAGTGTGAAAAGAGGTGAGAGACCAGCTCGTCCTGTGCTGCATACAAACATGTCTGCCTCTCCTCACACTGTCACCGATTTCATTGATTCATAGTGGTCACGTACTATTCAGTTGTAATATAAATATTTAGTCGGGATGAAATGTAATAGAATATAATTTTTTTGGGGGGGGGGTTTGAAATTGCGGTGAACACATTGGCTCAGGGGGCTCGGCCAGCATTCCCATTCAAACTGCACGGTGCAGTTACATGAAACATCCTCGTCAACCGAGACGGCAAGACACCCAGTTTGGAAGGACACGAGTAATTAAAGGGCAGATGTGTTCAGGGCCTGATGTGTTCAGGGGCTGCCCCATAAACTGTCACCGAGCTCCTTGGGAGTCGACCCACTTCCCGCATTTAGCAGCGCAAGGAGAGGAAGTAGAAAAAGGTGGTTTCGGAGACTCGAGAAGCTGGGAAGTGGGAAGCTTTGCCACCGTTTCTCGTGTCAAACGGGGACAGACAAAAGCGGGATTTTATTTTTATTTTTCCGTTTGTCTCGCTGCTTTTCGAACCCTCCCCGGAGACACAACGGCGTAGCGTTTCCACCATTTCGACTCTCGAGCACCATTTTTTTTTTTTTTCTCTTCGAGCGTCAGGTTTTTGTCCCCCTCAAAAACACCGATTACCAGCAGACAAACTTTACCCTTCTTCCGTCCTCGCGTCTGTCCTCGCCGTCTCGCTTCCCTGCCTCGACTCACCCACAACGGCTCGACTTCAAGCATTAACATGGCACTTATATCCTGTCCTCGAACTCCTCTCCGTGTGTTCTTCTGTCTCCTTCCCTTTATCGCTCTCCTTACCTCCCCGTGCCTCTGCCGCTCTGGCTGCTCCTCGGCCTCCCTAATTGGTGCGCTATCAGTCGGAGCACCGATATCGCTGTCACTTCCTGTCTCGGCGCTTCTTACAGGCAGCGCATGCTGTCTCGCTCCTTCCTCTCCATACATTAGCATCAAGCCTATGCGCGCTGTCTTTGAGCGCTGTACACAATCAACACCTGACAACAACAAAGGGAGGAATGAGGGTTGGGCCAAAGTCAGTGAGGAAGGAAAGGTTAAGGATGGAGGAGTGGGGGTGGTGGTGGGGGGGGGGGGGCTGTAATGTGGACATGCAGAGCAAAGGGGAGAGGAGAAATGAATTAAGTGGCAAATGGCTCGGAGAGTTTTCAGTGTTATTAAAAAACGCTAACTAACTGTGAATCCTGGTCTTGGGTCCACTTAAGGTGCCGGAGGATTAAGGCCATTAAGACGTTACGGCTCCTTTTTGGGTTTAGAAATTAACAAAACATCTGGTTCAGTGGTGTGCTGGAAGCCACCAAAGACCCATATTCAAGGTGGTTTTAACCCCCCATTTCTCCGAGTTTTTTTTATTTAATGGAAAAGCAAGCAACGCCGTAGTGAAATATAGGAAAAAGACATCTTCTACCCACAGCATGTGGCCGAGTTCGGCGAGGCAGCGAGTCATTCATCATCCAAATATTCACTGATTGGTCCAGTACAAACCTGCCAGGGCGGAATCCATTTTCAATTGGATTTTTCCCCTGAAACTTAAATCTCGCAGTTAAAGCGGCGCTCGGGAGTTTCATTGCGAGTCTTTTGTCACGGATTGGGACGAACCCTGTTTATTATCACGGAAGCTAATACGATCTGCGATGCGGACGTGGACACAGTCCGGCTTCAGAGTCCTGAACGAAACCCCAAAGTAATGTCGGTCGACCGAAGAGAGAGAATCGGGAAGTATGACAGAGTCCGGGAGTTGTTTTTCAGTCGATGCCCTGGAACAACAACACAATGCAGTCTCTTTAAAGCAGCCCGGATCAATAGTTATATAATGACAATGGTTAGAAAGAGGTGGCGGACCCACAGAGAATTAACATCCAACTCTGACTCCATCCTCCAGCACAATGCTAACGTGTTAGCCGTTACAAGCGTCCAGCTGTAATCTTTTGGCATAAATATGCCGACATTCTTGTCGCCTTGTACAACACAGTATGCAACCTTTCCTGTGAGCTGGTGTTGAAGTCAGTAAATATGACAGGAAGTCTGGAGCTATGATTGAAGTCGCTTCAGTGTAATGACATTCTCTTCTTTTGGCTAGAGGTAGCCATTTATCTTGTAATTCACAGTGACGAGTGTGATATCTATCTCCATGATAAATAGCAAGGCACTGTGACAAATGCAAACACACTTTCTCTTTCTTATTTTTTTTTCTTCTTCAGTATTGTCAGTTAGAACCATATAACTCCACATTTCATGCCGTTGGCATTTTTATTTTAGTTTAAATCTTTCCACTTTCCGCCGCACACTCTGTGAGTTTTATGACCCGGCCCTCTGAAAGCCATCCAGAAGCCATGTTAACATTTTTTGGAAATACATTGTCATCAGTGGGGGGAAATGGACTTAGTTATCTGAATTCCTGAAAACAAAATACAATGTTTCATGTTATTTGTGATACATATGCATATTTCCTAAAACCACATTAGCAGGCTGAGCAGGGGAGAATTTGTAATGTGCCCGTGGCGGCCCACCGCTCTTTTATACAATGTCACAGAAACACACCGCTGACCTTCTGAGTGATACAGTTCTGAGCTGTCTAGACGGCGGGATGGTGACGGACAAATAAAGAGCAGCAACGCAGGAGCGAGAGTGACTGTGAGAAGTAAAAGTAAAAAGTTTAAAAAAAAAATAAGAATCCACGAGCAGCAGGACATTAGTGGGCCAAATCAGTGCATGCATGTGTGCCTCTTAAATTATTAGTATCTGTGGCTATCCGGAGAGCGTGAGAGAAAGGGAGCTAAGACGGAGAGAGACAATGACACGGAGTGAGAGAAGAAAGCGAGGTAGTCATGCTAGACAGCGCCCTGGGCTGAATGAAGTGGACACCTTGACGTTAATTATTAACATGGTATTCGGCTTTTCATTCAACTTTGCCTGTACAGTTTTTCTTTCTCTCTCTCTCTCTCTCTCTCTCTCTCTCTCTCTCTCATACATATATATAAATATAAATATATATATATATATATATATATATATATACATATATAAATATATATATATATATATATATATATATATATATATATAAATATATAAATATATATATATATGGACAGTGCACATGTGTATATATATATATATATATATATATATATATATATATATATATATATGGACAGTGCACATGTATATATGTATGTATGTATATATATATATATATATATATATATATAAATAAATATACATATATAAATATATATATATATGGACAGTGCACATGTATATATATATATATATATATATATATATATATATATATATATATATATATATATATATATGTGCACTGTCCATTAGGTTGAGAAGAGTAAATATGGATATGCTTCCACACAAATACTTAATGAGCAGGAAAAAAAAGCATTTCATTTATTGCATTTAAATTTCACATATTCATTCACACGGCTCATCAGGTGAGATTCAGTTTCACTACAACGCCTGGAGGCCGTGCAGGACACGCACAGAAAGGGCTCCGCTTTGCAGGGATTGGAAAATTAAAAATATTAAAACTGACAAATTTGATTCCAACCGCCATTCGAGTGGTTCCAATAACGGAGGCTCCACTGTGCCGGTTGAGTGTGCTTCCAGTTCGAGCACGTATCCCATTTCTACATGTTTGTGCAGTAAAGTGTAGCCGCAAACATCTGTCTTGCTGTATGCTTGATTAGTCTCCTGACGCGGGCAGGACCGGCTCGTTTACAGTCTGGAATTCAATGAGGGATAATATCGGCCCATATTTAAGGGCAACGTGTGTGTGTTGTGTGTGTGTGTCGCCTTATTGTTGCCCCAATGCATTTGAAGATGTGTATATATTAATACCAATGTATTCACTATATTGTTGTTTGTTTGTCTGGATCCAGTTTGCTGAGACGGTCCATGTCAGAGTTCGCTTGTGATGCAGCTGACGACTCTCTGAAGTGTAATATAACAGCATCACAACGCATTCCACTGCGTGTCTTCGGTCTTTCACACTCAGATACAAGTAAAAGACGCCGCGAATACCACAACGTACCTCCATGACGACCCATTGAAGAGGGCATTCATTCAATCTTAACTCGTGAATTTTGGTTCCATTTGGGACTTTTTCTTTGAATCTTTTTGATTCTTCTTAAAGTCCTCTGATGCCAGCCAGAACACTTCAGGGCGACGGCCCTCGTCACGACCATCTGGCCTTGCCACAGGGCCGCCGCCCGATTACAAGCCCTCTGCGGTTCGCTTCACGTGGTCACCAAAGTGGATGTGTGGCCGCGCAGCGATCAGCCGCACCATTCTGACACGCTTGCTTGCAAACTCCTGTTTTTGTGTGTTTATTTATTTATTTTTAGTTTGTCGCATGTAATCGCAACTGACAGCGCATGAAGCACAATCACCCTGTTGGGCTTTGAAGAAACAATCTCAAGGACACCAATCAAATCTAGTTTAAATTCATTTTGGCCAACACAGATTGGCATCCAATCAGTCGAAACATCCCCAGTTGGCACGGAGCTCCCAGATGTGAAACGGAAACACTTTACGGCTGCTTTGCTGGGAACAGAAGTGCCTTTGAGTGACTCACTGATCCTCCATCTTCCCCTTTTTTTGTTTTTTTTTATCACGGAAAGTTGTTCTGGATAGAAGTGTTAGCCAAATGCCAAAAACTGTGTGGTTGTTATTGCCCGCGATGCTCAGTCAACGTGTGTGGATGTAAAGCCTGAGTGAGTCGAAGCGGAGAGCAGCATCCGTCTCAATGTGAGCAATGTTTTACCGTATATTTCCGTCCTCGGGGATCTAGCAGTTTGATGTGAAACACAACAATGTGCAAAGAAACCCCGGGCGGCCAGCAGACAGCCACTCCGTCACTTTAACACAGCGGTCAATGCTAACAGCTGCATCGGTCCTGTGTGTACAGTACGCTTGGCCTGCTGTGTTAACTGGAGACGGAGAGCAATTGTAGAAAGAAAAAAAAACGAGGTTTTGTTCACAGAAAGGAACAATTTAATGAATTGAGAGGAAAAAACACAGTGTAGATTTTCCCAGGGGCAACTGCCTCAGTACGACTGTGGAAACAAAGTGCCCCGATATGGCACACAAGTAATGTGAGAGACGGCTCATGAGTTCAAGTTTACAAAAAATCCAGAAAGGAGAATTATTAGGGTCCGAGCGACTGACGAGTCCGAGAGGACCCTATTGAAATTGCTTTGTCTACATTGGGAGCATTTCTGGGGCACGTAGACATTTTTAAAACTAGCCATATTTGGCACGCTTGTCAGGCTTGGTGAAAATAGCCATCTGATCAAGGAGTCACATTTTTGCAATTCATAGTTGCTCTCTAGCGCCCCCTCCAATTTGGACCCGCGACGCCCCTCACCCAGAATGTCCGATTGACTTGAAGTTGTTCACACATGTCCATATCCACCTGCTCTACAAAAAAGCCTCACCCCTAAGGTCCGCTTATTTTTGTGAAAAACTCCTAATTGACTTTCTTAACTACATGCTTGGTCCAAATCAACAAAACCTGACTCTTTACTGGGCGACGGCAGGCTCTTTACTAGGCAACTCTTTACTTGGCGATGGCGGCTCTTTACTGGGCGACGGCGACTCTTTACTGGGCGACGGCAGGCTCTTTACTGGGCGACGGCAGGCTCTTTACTGGGCGACGGCAGGCTCTTTACTGGGCGACGGCGGCTCTTTACTGGGCGACTCTTTACTGGGCGACGGCGGCTTTTTACTGGGCGACGGCGGCTCATTACTATGCGACTCTTTACTGGGCGACAGCGGCTCTTTTACTTTTTCTTGCCCTCCTGGAGAGATTGGGATTGCATTCAAATATGAGTCTGATTGTTTGGAAAGCTATAAGAAAATGACCCTGCTTCTCATTTGATTTATTACCTCAGTAAAACATTGTAAACATGAGTTCATGAACTCAATCTAGTTTCAAGTCTTCTTCAACATAGCATGTTGTTCGTTTAGTAAATAATGTTCAGCTTTAGAGACAAATAGACCATAAAGCGGAGTATGTTTTGAGGCATGGCTACCTTTTGATTGACAGGTCGCTACCACGGCGTCATCTGGTCTTGGAGTTGTCCGTGTTTTTCGTCTTCGAACTTTAATCCTTTCACAGTGTGTAATTCAGTTCATGAAACATATATATATACACACAGCGTATGTCACATCCCTCGCTCTCTCTTTCCTCCACACTGTCCTGGTGAAAAGGTCCCCAAAGAAGAAGAAGAAAGTACCAGTGTGGAACATTGGACTCTATTCCCGCATCACATAAAGTGCCGATGACCGGCCTCAAGCCTTTAAAATCAAAGGGGAGTGCTCTGCATTATGAAAATCACAACCTGGAAATTGGGGCTCTGAACCTTGAAACGGCAAATTGCACCGGTGTAGATGTGCTTGGGCAGTCCTACTCGCAATTTCCTCTGCCTCAGCATCTCATTCATTTACAGTATGAAGACGATCTCTTTCAACTCGGCCTCCATTTTATGTTAAAAAAAAATAAAAACTCCTGCCCGGTGAAGGACAGTTCTATGAATATTTTAAATATTAAATTCAAATTGGAAACTACATTCCTATCCACTCATGGCCGTGATCTAGCATTCGGCTTCATGTTCAGGTGTATGGATGCGTAAATGATTACGGCAATCCGATGCGCGGCGGCCGCGGCGCCACATTTTGTTGAATATCAATGTGTGTTCATTTATCTTCAGCTTGAATTTGACGGGGGGGTGGATGGTGGTCCGTTCACGTTGTCGTTTGTCATCATACAATACCGTTGTTGCACATTTCGCTTGCATGCTTTATGGATGGAGTTATACAGAGTTTTGATCATTCCGAGCCATTCGAGATGGACAAAATTGCATTGAAAAAACAAACAAAACAAACAAACACAGAGATTAAATGGTTGTAAAAAAAAAAAGAAGAAGAAAAAGACTGTTACCAATAATGGTTGTTCAGCATATCTACATTGTCTGAAAATATCACCCGCATATCATCAGTGTGGCACAACATTGCTGCAGGTTTAATTTCCTGCCCTCGAGGGCCTCCATATGTTGTTGTGGTGGACAATCCATTCCTCCCTCTCTCTGCCCTCCTGCCAAGTGGTTTGGAAGCGTCCATCCTCTCCGTTTCTAACTCCTCTCATGCTTGTCCTTCTCCGCTCTCTCGCCTCTCTCGTGTCCCGTCTGCGCGTTGACTTCCGCTCACGTCTCAGGCCTCCGACGGAGACGTTTTACAATCCACGAGCAAGCCGTTGAAAACAATTCTGTGACTGGTGTTGAGGTATCAGGATTAGTGGGGAAGGAAAACATTTGAGCCCGACGCGAGCAGAGAAAACCTTTTAACTCTGCATTTTGTACGTTTGAGACGGATGCAGATGTTTTTTTCGGTGGCTTATGGCGTTCTTGACTCTTTCTGTGGTGGGCGATGGGAAAGAATGATACACATGTGACAGAGCTGTGAAGCTATGGGTGCATGTACTGGTCAGTCGATCTTATACCCTCTGGTCTGCTCAGGCACTGGGTTGCAATTACTTTTACCATTATTAAAAATGACTCAGGACACACAAATATGAGTATTTCCTCCACAGAGTATCTGAAAAAGGAGATCACTGGACCATGTAGGGTGAGCCTACAACAGACAAAACCAGTGCATTTCTGGTGCAGAATCCATCTGAATAAAATCCACAGGAATATTGTGTACTGTACTGTACACAGCGTTTCCTTTTATAATTATATTCACTGTGTTAAATACCAATTATGTATTGCAATTTGCAGACTTTCTGTTCAGAATGTTAAGTAAGACTTATATTTTGTTCTTTTGCAGTTAATCTATAATCTTATTCTATGATCTTTAACACTTTTTCTCGTGTGAAGTCCTAACCTCTCCCCTCCTCTGCTCCGTTCCTTCCAGGTCTTCCGGACTGGAGAGGGCATGGGCATCCGTCTGGACAGCGCCTCGGCCTTCCAGGGCGCCGTCATCTCGCCCCACTACGACTCCCTGCTGGTGAAAGTCATCGCCAGCGGGAAGGACCTGCAGACAGCGGCTTCCAAGATGAGCCGAGCCCTGGCCGAGTTCAGAGTGCGAGGGGTCAAGGTAGGACACTCGGCCGCGCCGGCGCCCCCCCCCCCCCCCTCGAAGTTACTCATTGTTTCCTGTTGGCGAGAGGAAACGGCCACCTCTCGAGCCGGTGGAAAACTCAGCGAAAAAAAAAGAAAAGCCGGAGGGCCTCTAGTTTAATCAGCAGGTGCAAATAGTTGTTGCAGCAACATCAGCAAAAAATGGGGGGGGGGGGGGGTTATTAAAAAATAATGAGCATGCACGGGTTGTTCATGTACAATGCAGGCGTACGATAACGATGTCGTGAACACCTTTCATGCACCTTTTTAACCAGCCTAATTATCAGTGTTTAGTTCTGAAAATGGAAATTGAATTCATACCATCAGAATTGTACAAACAGACTTAAGCGGCTCGGAGTCAGCGCCGTACAAAGATTTGGTTTTGCGTGAGAGTGGCACACCAAGTGGAACCAGTTTATGAAAGGCACCGTGTGACAATACTCTTTGTGTTCTACTTTGTCAGATTTTCTGAAAGTAAATTGTCGATTTGGAGACACAGAACTCGAGACATGATGTTTGTCTTGTGCTCATCGTTTAGATGTCTCCTTTCTTCTACTAAACTCGCAAGTAATTTGTACATTTGCGTTCCTGAATATTTTACCCCTGCAATTGAAGGGAAATGAACAATGTGCTCATCTGGATGACTATAAATAACTCAGGCTGGGAAGCTCACAAAAGAGACTTTTTTTTCCGGCTCAGCCCTTTGAGGTGCAAGGTGTTATATTAATCGTCTTACAGCTTGAAACAGGCCACTGGGTAGCCGAATTCTTAGATGTTTTTCTTTTTTGTAAACCACGAGAAAAAAGTCCACAAAAAGTCTATTAAACTGTGTAAAAATGAAGCGTTTGATTTCAAGGTGAAGCGAGCTCCGTCGCTTTCCGCGGTCAACACGTCTTCATCTCTCTGGCTGTGGACATGAAAAGGATGAAGAAAGTCTCATCATTCTAAGGCATGTCTCCTTTTTGTTGCAGCTCAGTAAGAAGACACATTCCACTCATTAAGTCTTAATTCAAAGCTGAGATATCGCGACGTCTTTTGAAAAGGTTCGCTTGATGAATCCGTTTTGTGTCAGAAAATAAGCACGGACGCTTCTTTCGTATCGGAAAAGCATATCATGTCCTCCTTCCTACTAGAGTGTGAATGCACTGGGAATGGATGTCAGCAGTGGTTAACGCGAACCCTCTCTTCCGTACAGCGTTTCCACCTGTGGTGACCTGAACATGAGGTCCATGAGACTAAAGGGATTCCTGTAGCTCAGCTCGTGGCTCAAGGTCATTCCTCAATCTGTTTTGAATCAGTCGTGAGATGAAATTGGTCTCTTTTTGTAATTGTGCAATTGTAATTTCTCATTGTCCCATCTGATGGAGCGTCTCCCAGGACCTGGTTGTGGACACTTTGTCCTCGCCGCCGTAGATCGTGCCCTTCCTGTGATTGGAATCGGTTCTCAGTGCGGAAACAGGATTGTTTTTAGTTGTTTTTGTTGGTAAGAACTAGAAGCCCGATGAAGGCGCGGTGTGCAGCAGACGAGCTACTGCGAGCAGCCTTGGTGCAAACGTGCTGATCAGACTTGAAACGTTAATGGAGAACATGGAGGAACTGTCACAAGCTCTTGAATTCTAGACGGCTAGTGGCAGACGGGAACCTTGGCAGCTCTGCTGTGGTTTAATGTCCCAGAGTTCAAACTAAAGAAGTACTTCTGTCCTTGCCAACACACATTAGACGTTTGGGTTTTGTAATCTTACCAGCTAGCTAACTGCTGCCATCTGGCATCACAAGTAGAAATCTGTCACTGAGGAATGGAAACCACATGGGCTTTGGTTCCCATGAAGCTGGAGCCTGTGCTACAGACTAGAACTAATGAACATGTCATTCAGTCCTGTGAGATAAACAAAAATCAATAGTTTGAAAAGTGATGTCAGCTTGACGTGGGCACCCAACGTCAATTAGTAAATCATTCCCCAATTCCCAGTCTGTTAACCATCTTAATTCATTTAATTTGGCCGTTATCTTGTATATTGATTTGGCATACGCGGCTAGATAAATTGAGTCCTCGAGGACCCCGTGCGTCTCCGGGCTAATGCCCCACGAGTACACTCTCATGGGTCCAAAAGGAACCATCGAAAATGTCCAGGACAAGAATTGTGGTCCGGCTTCTTACTGGTGACTTTCCAACACAGCAATAGCAACTAATCCAAGGAATGCGTTTGGTGTGTTCACAGAGGCTGTTTTGTTGTTGTTGTTGTTGTTGTTCTTCTTCTCCTTCTCCCTTTCTTTCTTCTTCTTGCCCCTCTTTATGTCATTAATACTTCTTCTTCTTCTTCTTCTTCTTCTTCTTCTTCTTCTTGCCCCTCTTAATGTCATCAATACTTCTTCTTCTTCTTCTTCTTCTTCTTCTTGCCCCTCTTTATGTCATCAATACTTCTTCTTCTTCTTCTTCTTGCCCCTCTTTATGTCATCAATACTTCTTCTTCTTCTTCTTCTTCTTGCCCCTCTTTATGTCATCAATACTTCTTCTTCTTCTTCTTCTTGCCCCTCTTAATGTCATCAATACTTCTTCTTCTTCTTCTTCTTGCCCCTCTTTATGTCATCAATACTTCTTCTTCTTGCCCTTCTTTATGTCATCAATACTTCTTCTTCTTCTTCTTCTTCTTCTCCTTGCCCTTCTTTATGTCATCAATACTTCTTCTTCTTCTTCTTGCCCCTCTTTGTCATCAATACTTCTTCTTCTTCTTCTTGCCCCTCTTAATGTCATCAATACTTCTTCTTCTTCTTCTTCTTCTTGCCCCTCTTAATGTCATCAATACTTCTTCTTCTTCTTCTTCTTGCCCCTCTTTATGTCATCAATACTTCTTCTTCTTCTTCTCCTCCTTGCCCTTCTTTATGTCATCAATACTTCTTCTTCTTCTTCTTCTTCTTCTTGCCCCTCTTTATGTCATCAATACTTCTTCTTCTTCTTCTTCTTCTACTCCTTGCCCTTCTTTATGTCATTAATACTTCTTCTTCTTCTTCTTCTTCTTCTTCTTCTTCTTCTTCTTCTTCTTCTTCTTCTCCTTGCCCTTCTTTATGTCATCAATACTTCTTCTTCTTCTTCTTCTTCTTGCCCCTCTTTATGTCATTATTCTTCTGCTTTTCATGTCCTCCTGCGAGTGGCTTCTATAGGCAGGATAATTCCTCAGAGAGTTAAGTGTAGCACAACCTTTAAATTCCAGCGAAAGCCGCATCGCTACCAACCGAAGTTTGAATGACTCGGTTAACTCTTGACAACATGCTGCTCTCCACTGTTGTGTGGAATTATGTTTGGCATTTCAGAAAGCCTTGTTTATCTCCCGCGTCCTGTGTATGTGCGTGCGGCTGCCGCCCTGTACACACATTTGCGGGGGTGTTTGTGCAAAAGGATGAGCCGCGTGTGTTGAGCATGAAAATGTCACACATCCGGCAGCAAGAATGAGAGAGAGAGAGGGAGGGAGGGAGGGAGAGTGACGGGACATGTGGCAGGAGGGTAGATCTAGGATAGAAGAGATGGGGGGCTATCAAGATGGAGAGAGTGTAACATAAAAAGGACAAAATGGTGCATCTGTGGCCGTGGTGTTTGTGTCTGCGATGCATATCGCCGGCTACATTCGGGACGCGTGCTGACGGTTTGCGCATCAGGGTTCTCGAACTGACCTTGAGGTAACCGACCCGACAGAGAATTCAGTTTGTCCTCGACGACCGAGATCACAACGAAAAGGAATGCGTTCACATATCTGCCGACCTTAATGGCTAAAGTGTAACCGGGCGTGCAACAGGTTGTGGTAAGAGCGATGGTTTGCATTTGAAGACTGAAGCAGGAAGAAGAGGACAACTATAGGCCTGATGTTCAGGGAACTTGGAGCTGAGGCGAAAGACGGGGGCCGATACACACATTATCTTCCGAGTGCCTTTTTATGTTCAGTTTTTTTGGTATCATTTCCAAGAAAAAAGTAATGGATCAAGGGGGGTCACCCCTGCAGCACTACATAGGGTTCTCATTTTAAAGTGAGTCGGCTGGAAGCATTAATTAGTCAACCAAAGTCTTCCCTTTCACAGCGCTGACAGTAACGTGATTAACTAGCTTTTAACATGACGGTCGACCAGTTCTTACTTGACCACACGGGGACCTTTTTGCCTCGTCTCTAAAGTCCTACACACACTGAATTGTACGAGTGCTTCATGTCGATGGAAAGTGAGGGAGCATCTGTCCTGTGCAGATTGCTCATCACACAGGTTGATGGTTTGTCATGTGAAACCAACTAATGACTGAATAACTAATGAGCTCGGGAGCAGACACATGTTGCAGAACATCAGATGGTTCATTTTGATTCCTGGAACTGTGTGTGTGTGTGTGTGTGTGTGTGTGTGTGTGTGTGTGTGTGTGTGTGTGTGTGTGTGTGTGTGTGTGTGTGTGTGTGTGTGTGTGTGTGTGTGTGTGTGTGTGTGTGTGTGTGTGTGTGTGTGTGTGTGTGTGTGTGTGTGTGTGTGTGTGTGTGTGTGTGTGTGTGTGTGTGTGTGTGTGTGTGTGTGTGTGTGTGTGTGTGTCAGTTGGCCAACAGAGAGAGAAATCAGAAATAAGTCTCAATATTCTGTCCAGTTTTTTGGATACTTCAACAAACGTGTGTGTGTGTGTGTGTGTGTGTGTGTGTGTGGGGGGGGTTGTGTCAGGGTGTGTATGTGGGACTCTTTGCAGTTTGTTTCCTCAGAACTCATGTTTGAGTCACCGAGGGCTTTGCTTCAGGCAGTGTGGTTTCATCACTGTTTATCTTGACACCTCATCTGTAAGAGTGGGCGAGTGTGATGTGACCTGAGGTTGTTTGACCCACCTGTGTGTGTGTGTGAGTGTGTGTGTGTGTGTGTGTGTGTGTGTGTGAGAGAGAGAGGCTGGGTGAAGATCGCCCTCTAGAGAGGCTCTTTGAAGAACCTGTAATGTTTCGCTTCGTGATAGCCCGCCAGATCACAGGCTTGTTTCCATGGTAAAGTCACCACAAACATATACGCCTGAGTAAGATATATATATATTTTTTTACTTTGCACTTCACCAGGGCCACACTGGACCGGGTCCCAGTGGCTTTGACCAGAGTTGCTTCCTGCTAAACGGATCCTTATGGTCTACTCCCCTGTGCCCGTTATTACATGATTATTACAGTTCAACTCATGCTCGACAAATGACTGATTTACAATCACATGAATAACCGCTTACAAAAATGTGTAAATACAGCTGGAATCCGTCATATAAACTACACTGTTGCATTTTCTCGTGGAAAGGATCTGCAGGTGTGTAGTGTGGTGTTGACTGGGCTGTATTTGGGGCACCGGGACACCAGTAATCCATCCTCACTCTGTTCGCCTGCTTGTCTCTAGTGTGTCTGTGTGTTTGTTAACTTGTGTCAGGGTGGATTTGTGAACACGTCTGTCTGGCCGAGCTCTCCTCATTTTCCCAGCGCCTGTACTGTCAAACTCCTTTCTTTTTTTTCTTTTTTTTCTTCTTTTTTTCACACACTTTTCATTTCTGTAACTGCCTGCCTTGTAAACAACTCCTCTACTCTGTGTTTTGTTTTTTCCCTTCTGTCAAACTGTTTTGTCTTATTCAGTCAACCATTACATACAATAAGTAAAGCCACAATCTAATATATATATATAAATAAAGCTTTCCTACTTTCTCCCCCGTCTCCTTTCATGAGCAACGTTCTGGATCTCTTGTTTTCAGATCCCGGAGCCACCGGTTAACGGTTCACTGACTTGGTTACATGTTTTCTTTTATGATCTCAATATTTCATATCTGCATTCTGTATTTTTTTTATTTTTTTTTAAAACCCAAACGTTTGCTCTTTTTAAAGCTGTTATTCATATTTATAAATTGTGATTGTCAAATCAACAACAGTTATTGTTTACTCCACGCACTAAACACTGCTTCACTCGCATCCAAAATTAAGCTCACACATAAATCACCAGCATCTTGTTTGTTTTTTTTTGTTTTTTTTTGGGAGTACAAATAAATCAGCGCTTTGTACATACATACATCATAAATCGCAGCTTTACTTATTTCTCTCTCTCATTGTCTTGCAACGACAGCGAGAGCAACGGAAACAAATGTCGGGTGAGTTGCATCAATTTGGCGGAGTGGTAAACATCAAACAACAGCAATTAGTTTGAGCGTGGCAAAAAAGGCTTTCCGAGGTTTTTAGAAGCCACATCCACCACGCGGCCTCCCCTGAAGAATGGCTGTTCTCGCAGAGCACTCAATCATCTCAGACCTCAGTAGAGCCCGTACAACAGCAGCATGAGGAACAAAAGAATGTCTCCTTGGTGGAAAAGCTCGTTCATTTTGTTAATTTTCCCTTCATCCAGCCAAGCATCTTTTGTCCCAGCCCCCATCCCTCTCTTCACAGCAATCTCAGCGTTAACCTAATTTTATTTATTTGCATCTCTGCAAGATTATAAAAAAAAAAAAAAGGCAAAGCAGAGGAGGTGGTAAAAGGAAATAAAAGTCTAATCAACGAAAACAGATAAATCATTTAAACACAGCATATGTTGATTAAACAATGAAATCGGCTTCGATAATGACACAGGGGGGCCGGGAACAGGATGAATCCTTCTTGCCTCTGATCTGGAGTTGGCCCTCACGTGAACATTTGCGTCATGCTTCAAGGCACGAGAAGCCAGAAGAACTGATCCAGGATCATCCACTCAGCATTTACAAAGACGAGGCGAGAGATGGGAAATCCATCATCATCTCTGACTTACCAGTGGGAGGAAAAAAGGCTTTAGACACACTCTGAGAGCACTCACCATTTTTTTTGGGTCACATTTAGGCACACACACACTCTCACTCAAAATGACACAATCATATGCTTCTTTTGTGGGGAGGGGGGCTGGGTCATCGGTCCATCTCTTCTTCATTTCCCACCTCTAACAACCACTTCATCACGTGTGCGCGCCGAAGTCCTGGAAAAGCCTTATTTCAGGAAATGAAATGGAAGAACATCGAGAACGGTGAGGATCCAATGGGGCAGAGTGAATAACTAGGGGAAGTCGTTTGAAAAGGAAACTGAGAAAGGAGAAAGCAGTGGTCGCGCTGGTTGAAAAACAAAACATCAAAAGTTGCCACTAATGGGGGGAAAAAGGACGGGAAGAAAAGCAGAGAAGTGACAGGCGGACTTGTTTACCACTTGTTTAGTGGTGTGAGCGGAGAGGCAGGTGGACTCCTAAAAAGTCCCACATAAAAAGCCTTAATTTAGAGCCTTGAATGCATTCAAATTTCAGATGCACTTAGGCAAAGCCTCAGTTTTACAGGTACTGCTCAACACTGAATACACTGTGGAAAAAGCCTCTTTCATCATCAATTATAATAAGCAGTTTTCTGTCTGTTTATTGTCTTTTGACAACTGTAAACACTTGGGAACCTGCAGCATGTGTCTCTGGTATGAGAAAAGTGTGCCATTTGTTTTGTCAGTGCAGTAATCCAATGTTAAGCATTAATATTACGAGCCACGTGCTTTTGAAAGCGACCGCCGAGTATAGGAGCATCATCCGATTTTTCCCATTGGGTTGCTTTGGACTGTAAAGGTGTCATCGCCCACGACATTGGAACATTGTGTTGGACCAGTCGTGCCCTTAAAGTTTCTATTTCACTCCCTCAGTTGAAGTCGGTTAGCTTTAGATCCCAAGATAAATGTGCTGACCTCTTATTGAATTTCGATGCGACCTAAAGCCGCGATAATGCCGTGTTCTTAAAGTTTTTTTTTTTATCGCTTCTTGTTTTGACCTCAGGAAAACCAGACGGAGAGTCCTGAGCCGCTAAGACAGGGGGAAAGAAAAGCAAAGAGGCAAAGTTGTTGCGATGACATGCGGACATTGAGCCACTCGGCACCGAGCATTTCCCCGTCAACACATAGTAGCGATGCGACAACAATTACTCGGAAAACAGCTGTTTTATGGGGTGTGGGGGTGTGGGGGTGTCACACACGCGAGCACATTTGCCCAAATGGGACTTACCGGCTGAAACTGCCACTCCAGCTTAAGAGTCTGCTATCATGGAGCAAACACGCACGCACTTTTGGCAGAAAAGTGCGTGCCCCCCCCCACCCCCCCCCCCAAATGACACGTGCCATATGTGCTCGTAACCAAAATCGGGATCCTGTGCTGTTTGCACACATGTTCACACTCAGCAAGTTGGAGCTGCTTGATGTCAACTGGGACTTTGAAGCCATAATCAGGATTAAACGGCTGGAAATCTGCTGTGACAAAGCGAAAGGGGGGAGGGGGGGAGGCAGAGACGGAAGGAGGAGAGGGAATGGGTGATGATGGAGAAGAAAACTGAACGCGGAGATACGGAGAGGAAGTTTCCACTTGGATGAGACCTTGCAAGATATTAATGTGAATCAGTTGCTTTCATCACCTCCTCTTATTCCACTCCTCTCCTCTTAATTCCACTCCTCTACTCCTATTCCACTCATCTCCTCTTATTCCACTCCTCTACTCTTATTCCATCCCAAGACGAACCAAACACGTACCAGGTGTTGCTACTTCCAGTCCGATTTGGCACCTTCGTCAGCAGCAGAAGGTCCTCATCTCCTCTTCCGGCCGTGGCGTTTTTGTTCTTCCTTTCTCCGCCGCGTTTCCTCCGCCCTTGAAAATTATTCAGGGAATCAATAAAACACGTTGTTGTTATATTTTCTTTTCAGGCATTCTGCCATTCTCATTCTGTTTTCTTTTGTTTCTCATTCTCACACCGGACCCTCCAAAAATACATGGTTGACTGCAGAATTGACACCTGGCGCATGTGGATATGATGTGATGAAATATCACTGAAATGATGTCCTTTTTGTCAGTTGGTTTTCAGCATACTCAATGAGCTGGCTAACTCACTCACACGCACACACACACACACACACACACACACACACACGCACACACACCTCTTTTGTTTGTCTTTTCTCTCAATCTGCTGTAACGGCACAGCTGGAGTTCAGCCGCACGGACGTTTTAAAACACAACACACTCTCCCCCCCCCCCAGTAGCAGTCAGGACGTCTGTGTGAATATTAATTTATAATCGGAGAGAGAGATGGAGGAGTTGGGAGGGAGGGGGCGACGACCTTGCTGGTGTGAAATCTGATTGGTTGGGTGAGTGATGCACTTTCCGATGAGACGGGCTATCCGTCATGGCGTCCACGGTTTGGGTCACCTGCAGCTCACCTTCAACTCGGCGATGTGCGCTCAGTTGACTCCAGCGGAATCACAACAAACAACTGTATAATAATAATAATATATATAAATTAATGGTGTGTGACCTCGGGGACAGTCGGGCGAACCAGTTACTCTTGAGAAGTAGCGACTGCATGTTAATTAAGTTCAGGTCCACGCTGTCGCGTCCCCGGTGACGTTTACGCATCCCAGTGAGGGGGGGGGGGGTTACCTGTGTTCTGAAATCAGTGGGACAAGGACAAAAAACAACTACAAATACAAAAAGAAATACCACGGTTAAATGTGCCTTTTGAGTCTGAGAAGTGGTGTCGTGCAACGTCCTATGCAGCGTGCGTCGTCGTGAATATTGAGATTCGGCATCTGTCGACGGGCACACCAACGCCGACATACTTCCACGCACACAGGAGTAAGTGGGGTCCGGGGGGGGTTAATTAAGGGTCGGTACACACGCTGATTAATGGATGTCTTCTAATACTCTCACACACACACAAAGATTAACACAATTTGCCCGCGGGACAATTAACGCACACACTCAAGCCCGCTCATTCTCATGTAATGGGTCAAACAACAAACACCATTGCATAACGTGTTTGCGCCGCGTCGTGAATACATAGTTCTCATTCGTGTTCATGGGGGTTCCTAGGCCACACTGGTAGGTTTGCGTCCCTTGGAACTAAACAAGTGGAGCCAATCGGCCCTAATAATTGATTCAATTATTATCTGAGCTTTGGGTGTTTGATGTTTATTCCCTTTGTGCTTTAACTACGTGGTTTTAGAGGACAGGGTGGGCGAGGAGGGGGCTCTAAAACCTGCTTTTTATTGGAACATAATTCTGGAAATGTCCCAGTAGCTTTCCGATCACGTACAGCCCAGCGTCCAGCTGTCCTCGGAGCGACGGTGTCATCGGCACAGGAGTTGAACTGTGGCGGCCGGTGCATCTGTCTCGCAGGCCTCTTGTGCGTCCCTCAAGAGTTCTTCTTTCCCCGAGTCTAATTGAACGCGGCGTGACGACGCCGCAAACCCGATTCCTCTCGGCCCGGCTGGTCGCCTCATTATTCCAGTCACACGCGCAGAGGGAACAGAATGCTTTTTCCAAACAGTTCATCTCGGGGGCAGCGTTAAATGCAGCGGCGGTTTATTGTTGCGTGCAGTGAAATGGGACGACGGCACCTGTGTGCGCAATCTGTTTTCAAAAAAAAAAAAAGAACGCGGCGAAAACCTTGGAGGCAAAATCCGATCAGTCAGATCTGACAATTTTGATCATTAAAAGCAAAGCAGTTTTCCTATTTAAAAAAAATAAAATAAAATGTATGTACCGGCAATACTGGAGCTGGCAGGTTTATTTTTATATTTCAATGCCATCACACACCTCCTTACTAGGTGTGCTGGCTATTTGACAGATGGGTTCGCTTCCCTTCCCCCCCGTCGCAGCATCTGGCAGCCCAGTTTTAATGTTTTATCTTTAATTTCTCTGCCAGAGCCGGAGGTTGACCTGCTCTGTGTGCTCTTCCTGATAAACATTACAACCTCTCGCTCTGGGAGTGTCTGATAGCTCGGGATGAATTATGGGCTTTCAGCGCAGTTCATCAATACATTCATGTGCCTCTCCGCACTCATCCGTCTCTCTTCCCCTTGTCCTTCCTGTTGTTTCTCGACTCCACTCCTGACGGCGTTAAATGCCAAACTCGGCATTAAGTGCGTATGAACACGTATATCATAGGGCGATGCAGCCGTACTCCACGAGTGCACATAAATGGGTTGGATGGGGAAAAGAGGACAGTGAAGTGGAGGTACACTTGATTGTAATTTCTGAGCCGAAGTAGAGTTCTTGTCGGCTGTAAAGAGAACCCCATAATAGCTCTCCAATTTTCGACATTTACAAAGACCTCGTTGAAAAGCCCTTTGCAGGCGGAAGGCCGGCAGAGGTGACATGTTTAAAGCCGTGTTGGACAAAGCCTTTCAGAGTGGCATTTCATCTCAAAGTCTAGACTGCTGGATCGATATGGAGAGAGGGGAAAGAAGAAGAAGGAAAAAAAAAAGGGAGACTAAAAAGTCTTAAGCTCTGCCAGCGGCCCCTCGAGGCTGCATTATTCGCCGAAACTTCCAGTCTTATGGTGTTGGACGGCACAAACACAATGCTGATACATTTCCTGTTTTCAAACCAACATTCGTGCTTGCTATGTAAAGATGATGTCATGATGGTCTGTCAGCGAACCTTCCTGCAGCTCTTCCAGTAGATGAGTTGCATTTCTACATTTCAAGTGGCTCATTTGGCCCGACTCCGGGGTCACAAAAGTCTTCTTTTTCTTCTTTCTTTACAAACGTAATATATTCCACAGTGCTGCTGTGTGTTTCTGTTCTGAGAGGAGGAGACGAGTTCCGGCCTGCGTCTCACGCGGCGGCCCCTTGATCAAAGAATGCATTTGCTGAAAAGTTAGCTGCTTCCTGGGGGCCTCGGGAGGAGTAACGCTCTGCTATAAAGGAAATGTGGCACTGTAGCACAGGGGTTTGTTCACGGGATTATTTACACTTGTGAATGTCTGGGGTTTTTACACACTGGAAGCCTGTGGGGCCCAGTGAATCAGAGCAGAAAGAGGCTGGTCAGAAAGGCCGAGTCATTCCCCATCCTCAGTTATAAGCTGAACCCCCCTTTTCCTTCAAGAATGACCTCAAATGACCTTCTCTCTGCTGACTCATGTTCCTCTCCACGCCGTCCACCTCGGCTCAATCCAATTCTCTCGTAACTTTTTAAAAAATGTTCTCCCTTCTTCTTCCATTTAAAAAAGAAATAAATCAAATCAAATGAATATATTTTTTTTTAGGTGTTGGTGCGCTATGAACTGAAGCTTATTCTACCACTACCATTACGTTCCCTTCACCCTAAGTGGCTCTGGATAAGAGCATCAAGTAAATGCCTAAAATAGGAAATGGAAAATGTTCCCGCAAATCCACGACATCTTTCTAATTTTTTTCTTTCGCTGCTGTCACAAAGCTGTCTGTCAAAAATAATCCTTACAGAGATAATTGGATAAGTACCTTTGTTCTCCTGTCAGCGGGCTGGACTTTCTTTTTCTTTTTTAATGGATTGATATGATCTCATTAAATCACAGCGAAGACTGGTGACAATCAAGTAGCTGGACTTCAAGTATCTGAGTAAGCAGCAACAGAAGCATATTTATTGGTCAGGAACCCTCTGTTCTGCCTGAACAATCACAGATTTCTTTGTAAATAATGCTCGTCTGTATGATTGGCTTTGCATCGGGCTCTCTGCTATTTCAACTAATCAAACAATGCAATTGCGTTCAGGTGAACGGATAAACAATCCAAACAAAGGCAAAGACGAAGATTTCAGGTCTGAACTTGTTTACGTCTGGAAAGCCGGCCAACGGTTTGAGCTGCTCGGACAGCGTTTGAATAAATCAATCGGCGGGTCGATGGAGAGGGAAACGGAAGCACAGAGGTTGAAGAACACGATGGAGGATTAGGGTGAAATAAAGTGTGTGGAGATTGAGTCAAAACAAGGGAAAGAGTGCCATTAGGAGGGTTGGCAAAATGTTTAAGAGAACCGGAGGGATGGGGAGAAAGAGAGAGATGACTTTGGTAGAGCGCCTCCTCTTTCAGCCGCTTTAATGGCTCATCGAGAACAAAAAGTCTCTCTTCTAATTCTAATGAGTTTAATTACGGCTCGCCCCTTTGCCAGGTGTTTGGATCAGCTAATGTCTGTATTCATTAATTGTCAATTAAAAGCGCATCAGGTGCGACAGCCTTCCCAAAACTCATCCGGCTCTCGGTGCAAACATTTCAGAAAGCAGAAGTAAGTGTTTGTTGTGTTCAGACGTTTCGGTGACAGCCCACAGACGGCATACGATAACGTTTGGATACGAACTGACGATGGGTTTTAGGATAAGACACTCTAAAGGCAAAGCGGACATTTCTCTTATCTGTGCCTTTTTCTGTGACAGGATTGGCAGTTTTGCGCTTGGTTCCCGCGATGCGGCGCCTTGCTATTGAAGACGAGTGGCGGGGGGTGGAGGGGGCGGAGTGAACGATGGGGGGGGGGGGGGGGCGTAAAGAGTGCTCAGATCTGTGTGGGCGTGATGTTCAGAGGGACCCAGACTCTTTATTCCCCGAGATTTTAAGCAACACGTGTGACAATGGGGGGTTGGGGGGGGGGGGGATGCTTTTATTCTCATTTTACTTTTCTCTCGCCTACTTGTCTGATTGTTCTCCATTCTGCTTTGCTATCTTAGTTACTGATCAGTGTGGGACCACATAATTAACTATATTTTATTCAATGTTTTTGGAAAATCGACTTTATTTCTCCCACGTAAACTGTGCTACAATGTTGTAGCCCCACACACACACACACACACACACACACACACACACACAACAAATTCGACTTCTCCGTGTGCCTTTGAAAGCCAGTGCTGACTTTGACATTCAGGCTTTTACCGCGAAGGTGTCCAGATGAAGGATAAAGGATAAAAGACTACTTCTCAGGCCACATTCTTGCCCTCGTTCCAGCTCAAGCTTCCAGCTTTTTTTCTTTTCTTCCTTAAGTCCAGTTGCTGTGGCATTTGCTCTCAGATGCAAGTGGTTTTAAAAAGATAAATATATATATATATATATATATATTTCAAAGGGATCGCTGCCATGAATAAGATTCGCTGTACTTTGTTCAGTTTGTCACATTTTCCGTCCGCGCTAATGATTCCATACGATGTTGTCTCGTGGTTTGGTTGAATATCGGCTCTCTCCAGACAACATTTATTCAACAGTATTACAACGACCAAATCCCAGACAATATTGAATCCTATATCCCAAATATTGATATGAATGCCCAGCTCCACAGTTGGCATCCATGGCTTGGCACGCAGCAGTAACTGTATGCCTGCACTGACACGTTGTCATGAGTCTGAAAGTCGGTGGCAGAGGGACAGCTTAAAGGAATGTTCTCTTCTTCGTTCCTTCAGGGCTCTTTAAGGGGAAAATTATGTTCAGTCGGGACTTTTAAAAAAAAAAAAAAATACAATGTAGCATCCCAGCATAGTGCCGGACTGTGTAATGAAATTGGTCAAGCGTGCGATATTTGGGTGGTTGCCAAATGCCGTTGTGGTTTTATTCTATTTAAAATGCACTTAAAGCACCACAGTGGTGGCTGTGTGCGTGCAGAACGAAGAGCTGCACAGTCATTCTGCTGCCTTTCTTCCATTCTCCTATGCTCATTTTATTGTCCTGTCGTTCACCGGTGGCATCCGTTTTCATTTACACAATAGATATTTCATAATCCACGTCGGCACAAGCACAAAAGGACGCTGATTAAACCTCACCTTTCATTGAACCCTGCATAGATTGTAGGGACTAATCAGTCACTGCTCATGTAGGTGACTGACCTAAACACCGGGTGTATGAAATGATGACGGGAGTCTTCATCACATGCGAGCCTCTAGCTAAAGGACCTTGTGATTCATTAATTCGTCGCCCGGTGACTGAAGCTGAGTCATCATTTCATTGGAAAACTTGGAGTCCGAGGCTGCTGCCGTTTCCTCTGAAAATCCTACAAAATAGTTTTTGAATATCTTTGGTGTGCACTGACGTCCTTAATGCAATCTTTTTTTGAATGGGCAGGTCTTTCACAGGAGCAAGTGAATGGATAGATAGATAGATAGATAGATAGATATATACTTTATTAATCCCCAAGGGGAAATGTGTTATCATAGTAGCGCCCAACACTTTACAGACACCAAATGGAATAGACTAAATAAACTAAACACACAAAATAAAATAAAATATAGGAACAGAGATGACAGATATATACAAAATAAAAAAAATAATATATATATATATATATATATATATATATATAAAATATATATACACACAATAGAATACAAATAACTGTGCAGTGTGTATTAAGGAAATTAAATTAAATTAAATGTAAACAGAGTGTGCAAACGATAGCAGGCGATCTCTCATTTATTGTGTTGAACTCTACGAGCTCCTAGTTGAGTATTCTCTTTCCTTGCATAGCGAATGGGTTTTCATTGCGGCAGGTGGGTGGTGAGCGTCTTTTGAAGAGAGCGCTGAGTAATGTGCCGCGCGGCCTGACATCGCCGCGTGCAGTCGAACTCGTAAAAAAGTCAAAGAAATAAATTTTTGCCTCGGCGCCGTGGTGGTGGTGCTGCTGCTGGAAAAGCAACGGGGGCATTGTTGAAGCTTCACTGTTCCCCCGCGTCGTCTCCATGCCGCGGATGTTTGGCAGCGCTTTGATCTCAAGCAACCACGAGCTAAGCTGCGGCTTAAGATGCAACGTATGACAATATGCGGCCCACATAGCTGCGGATATCGTATATATACACCCCTCACCTCGAGAGACGTGAGTGACAGCCCATTGTGTCTCACAACAAGTCTATTTTCTCCTTCCAGTCGCTTTTCATGACACGTTTCCCCCCCCCGAACATCTGCAAAGTTGCTGCCGCTGTAGAATGTCTCCTCGCATAGTTTGTTTTCCAGCAGTCTGATGTTATTAAATGAATCCATTACACCTTCTGCTCGCAGATTCAAATGGAAACGGGCTTTTATATTAGATCTAATTGTCGCCAGCTGCCTAAACAAACACTCTTGACTGCCTCATTTTGCACATACCTTGTGGGATCTCTTCTCACATTTAGCTCGAAACAAGTAATGCGCACGTCCCACGATTGTGATGAACGGCAAATAAAAAAACATGAAAACTCAACCAGCATTCTGAGTGATGACAAAAGGAATCGGAGCGCTCTAAAGTTTTATGTACCACGTTTCAACCCTACGCGGGTCTTCCTCAGGCAAAGAAGCAATGCAGCTCAATGTTTTTAATCATAAGCAAAACGGGCCGGGGGCAGAGGTGCACTGTTAAGACCAACAGCTGGATCATATTTGATTTTAGTAATGAATATGACACTCATCCGTTCAATAGGGACAGACGGGAAGCCTTGAGCGAGTTGGTAAAACTCCCTTTAGCATCGGTGTCCAGGAGATTTACACACAACTCTCTAGGGATGGTAAGTGGTGTTGGTTCTGGGATGGGAGTGGATTTGTGGGGTTTTAGCCTCCCTAATTAAGTATCCACAAAAGGCCAATGTAAGCTGCTTGTATACAATTTAGTTCATTCACTAATTAAGTAAGCGTGTGTGTGCGTGTGTGTGTGTTTGTCATTCAGCAAGCGAGGGATGAGCACGAGAGATGCTGAGGGTGTAAAGGCAAGTGTTTGACACGTGGCTTTCTTCTCCTCTTTTACTTTTCTCTCGCTCCCTATTCTTGTCCCCCCCTGTTGCTTCCTCTCTAGGAAGATGACACCTCATTGTATCCGTCACGTATTCCTTTGCCATCGTCTCTCACACACACACGCACACACACACAGATTTCCTTCCGTCGCCCTCTCGGAAAAGAAACCGCAGAGTTGTCTCAAGATGAGAAGAAATCCCACTCCCTCCCTCTGATCAGGGGTCTGCAGGGAGCCCGCAGGGAGGATGAGTCGGAACGAGTAGGTGGTAGCATCGCCTCGTGGAGGACAGTAGGAGGGAACGAGGAGTGAGGAATGATGAAAAGTGGGCAGGGAGGGGAAATGTGAAGAAGATGGGCAGTGGGCGGCAATGGTGAGAGAGAGAGAGAGAGAGGCCCTGCGGTGCAAGTCCAAATCACATCTGGGACTAAAATAAACGAGAGAGAGAGATAAAAAAAAAATTGGGCATACTGGAAGGTAATGGGGAGCACAGAGAGAGAAAGGCGAGCGACGGAGGAGTGAGCAGGAAAGACGTGGAGCGAAAGCTTTCTGAGAGAACCTGTCAGTGAAGTGACGAGCTCCCCCCGGTTGCAGCGGCAGACACACGAGTTAAATAAGGGAAGTTCGGGCGGAGGTGAAGGAGATCGAGGGGAGGGAGGGAGAGGAAACTGCTGCAAACAATCTGAGGGCCACGGCGAGCGGCCGGTGAGGGAGCTAAATGGGGAAAAGGACGGAAATTGGATAAACGGCGAGATTGGAGAAAGGTTCGGAGAGGTCGGCGCATCACAGAATGAGGCTTCTGGCAAGATGCAAGCCCCCCCCCCCCCCCCCCCCCCCCCCGCGTGGTGTTGTTGCAGCGGAGATTTCTAATGCGACTTTCTGTACACGTCATGCACCAAATGGATCAATATGAACTAACGGCGTGCCGGCGTTCTCATTTTTGCTGAATATTTAAACGTTAAAATTGGCCTACTTCCCCCTCATGCAATTCATATTCTCTCCATGGCAGACTCGTCCTTTCACCTCACGCCGCGCGGTCGTTAAAACATTTGAGCGGCAGACCCCGACATTTCCCCGCATTCTAAATAATTAGTATGCACCAATTTATGCTGCAAGCGCAACGTGCAGGTACCAGTTGACTGCCTGTTTAACGAACTATAAAAATAGAAAAGTAAGGCTCTCAGGCATTCAGTTTTTGCTTCAAATTTGTATTCTCCGTTGGATCCCAACCTCTCATTTAATGGCCTCCTTGCTGAGTCAATACGCGCGTAGGCAAGATTTGCTTTTAGCTCCTCTTTTGTGTCTTTTGTTTGTCTTTTAAATGTGCAT